>NC_057794.1:495913274-495914554 GCF_018294505.1 Triticum aestivum | reverse complement strand
CACACACACATTTATCATGTAGTAACTTGAGTGCAAAGACGCGCAGTAGTAATTCGCCTACATTTGCGTCGGCGAGGACTCCACCCGTAGAAGTATGAACATGAGCTATACACCGCGTGTAGAGTACATCTATCACATGGGGCTACGGTGTGTAAGCGCAACCAATTCCCACAGCCATCTGCTTGTTAGTGTGGCCAACACGTCGAATTGTACTAGTATGCTGCGATCCAGTACATTGATAGTGGAATTTCTTTGTGCATTTCATGGTCTAGAGGGAGGGACCCGGTCGCTTTTCGATCGAGTGCGGACCGATCGTACGTACTACCTCAAATCTGTGTACGTACACAGGATCCAACGTACAGATCCGCTGGGTAGCTTGCTAGCTGGGCCCTGCACCGGCTGGTACTTGAAGACCTACTTATACGTCTGTCGATCTCTACGTGCCCGAGGCACGTACCATCCTGAAATTTGTCGTGCAGCACCTCCGACGGAATGTAGCCCGATCGATCAACGCGGTTAAGAGCACTGTCGATCGGCCGGCCAGCCGGTTGCTCGTACCTCGGCGCATCAATAGCCCGATCTCGGTGAACAGCGATTCAGTGAACCGCAGAACCCACGTATCGACGTACGCCGCATCCGGCACACGATCGCGCCTGCCTGCGGCAACAACCGCAGACGACGCGCTCGCCGTGTGTCGTGCCGGCCGTAGCATTACGTAGTAGTACGGGGGTGGTGGTACGTACGATTGCATTGCGCATCAATGCGGTTAGGGCACCCAATCGCTGTCTAACGAGCACGCGCGATCCAGCGCTTCCGAGCGGCCGCACCACGACCGTCCATCGCGCACGACACGTGGCCTGGACGGACCGACCAGGTGGGCGGCGTTTTTTTGTCGGGGCGCTTCAAATTTTCGGGAGACGCGCTGCTCCTATCCTGCCGTTTCCCCGTTCCCCACCTCACACCCTCTCCCGGCGACGAGGCAAATCCCACTCGAAATCCCTAGCTTCGCTGCGAGCGCGGGCGGCGAGAGGGCCGGTGACGAGTTCAATTCAACGAGCGCGGCGACGGCCCGGCGAAGGACCCCCGCAGCAGTTCGCGCCGGGCGAGGGCGGCGCGCGCGTGCCGTACAAGGAGGAGAAGGCAGCGGCGACGGGGGAGAGGGGTGGAGCTGGTGGTTCAGCGCGAGGCGGCGACGAGCGCCCGGGGGGAGCGAGATCCCGCTTTTGCTTCGACGACCTAGGTGAGTTCATCCCACTTTTTCCCCCTCGCGCACACATCTC
>NC_057794.1:495907780-495912926 GCF_018294505.1 Triticum aestivum | reverse complement strand
GGGAGAGAGGGGAGGGATTTTCCCTACGAAGAGGCGAGGGCCGGGCGAGGGTTACTAGTGGAGGCGGAGCAGCGGGGAGTCGCCGGAGCGCCTGCGCAGGGGAGGGTGCGGCGCCCGAGGCTCAAGCGAGGAGGGGGCAGGGAGATGGCACGGGTTGAGATGAGGAAGGAGAGGGGCTCAACCTGACACAGTTTTCAGCAGGAAGTTTTTTCTGTGGTTCAGTATGCAATTTTTTGAGACTCAACATGCAAATGTATCTGATATTTGTGTTTTTCAGTAGGCAATACTGTAGTATAAGGTAGCATGGTTTTCCCAACAATGAAAAACATTGCAAACATACGTGTTCAACATTTTTTGCGGTTCATAAGCAACATCTGTTTTTTGTGGAGGGCAAAAGTAATGTCGAAACAAAGGGGGCCAAAGCGATTTTTCATACTGATGTAGGACATTTACAGTGTTTTTGTATGCAACTTAGGCATAGGGCAGTATGCAATAAACAATGTGTTTTTAGTAGGGGCATCAGAATAGATAATAGGCATTTTTTGTGGTGTTTTTCGTAGGAATCAGATATGAGATGAGTAGGCAAAAATGTAGCCAGTTTTCAGGTCTAACAAGGCAAAATAGACATAGAACCAATGAACTTTGATATATCATATGGCAACCGAAAACATGTGGGTTCCAGGTCTAACAAGGCAGAATATCTATTTTTTTGTGAACATACTGAATACATAATTGTTGCATACAGAGCTTTGTGTTACTACCTTATAATCCTCAACATTTTTTTTGTCGTTTACAGAGTTGTTATGCAATAAATTTAGTCAGAGTAAATTGCCAAAAGCACCACAATTTGCGTTCATTTTTATTTACCTTTTCAAATGCAGGCAAGGCAAACAAACAGAATGGAGGACTCCACGGATGAACAGAACGGCGAGGTACCTGCCCACTCCCCACTGAACATTTTTTTTTCAAAATGACTTTCGGCAGAGAATGAGAGAAAATCATCCGTTTTTCTTTTTTGTGTTTTGATGTTGCTTTTTAACAGGGAGCTGCAAGAGTAAAACAAGGCCATAGGCGTCCTAGGAAGAAGCAAGTTCATGTAGAAACAGAGCATCGCCAGCAAGGCTAGTAAAGCTAAACAAGAGCTTGGATCAACGACAGAAGGATCTGATAGAAACTTACCATCTGGGAGGCATATTGAAGATCGAAGCAACAACACTGCCCGCAGACCTCAGCAGGTGGGTAATGCAGATCTACGACGCAGCTAGCGAGTGCATCATTGTCCCAGGTAGGGGCGAGATCCCCGTAACAACCGAAAGCGTCCACCACACCTTGGGTCTTCGTAATTCAGGGGAGGAAGTGTTCTACGGGTGGGATGCAGAAGCAATATCTTTCATAAACAGCAGGTTCGGTTTTCAGAATGGGTGCGCCCCCGAGATAACAACCGTCTGCACCATGATAAAAGAGATGAACGGGAGAGCAGATGACGACTTCATGATGGCCTGGCTAATTGTGGTAGTTTGCACCTTCATGTGCCCTACAACGAGCTTGCATGTTAGCGCTCGATGCTACCCAATAGTCGCTGACCTAGAGAAAGTGAAGAGGCTCAACTTCTGTGCATTCAAAGCGAATCAGATAAAAGCTTCATTAGGGGGTAGCAACAAGAAGAAGGCCGTAAACTGCTGTGTGCACCACATGGTGGTAAGTACCACCTGTTGGGCTCTTTTTCCCTTTCTTTTTTGTGTTTCATACTTATGCTTGGTTGTGTAGCATAGCAGAAATGAGAAAGGCTAACCCATACTGATCTCCAACTATATTCTCACCAGCTTTTTTTTGTTGTTTTTGTCGCTGCAAAACAGGTGTTATATGTAGATTCTCTGGTGGTAGACTTTGCAGTACCAGATTTCCCAGTCTGGGTAGAGGCATGGGACAACAAACATATAGGACTAGTCGCAAAGGCAGACAAAAACCCCCAAGGAGGATACGGCAAGCTTAGGGTGAGTTTTGTTTTTCACCCATCTTTTTTAAAAGCAGTTTTTTTCTTTTTTTGCCATGTCTTACAATGTTACCTGACTAGTTCAGGCAGGTGCAACACAATAGCCTTTTTATGCTTAACAACACTAGCCTAATGTGTTTTTTTGCAACTCACCCCACCAGATGAAGCCAAGATACACAAGCAACGGGCGTACGAACAACCTTTTTGTTGGGTATGAGGAGACCGAGAAGTTTGTTTTCTCAAAATTGCCACCCACATTCAAAAAAAGTGTATGTTTACCAGCTCCTTTTTTTACAATTTCAATAGCTTTCCATTTTTTCTTTTTCAGTTGTTTTTTACAGTGAAGTTGCATAGCCTTGTCAATTTATTTTTCAGTAGTTTTGCCTACGTCTGAAAACATCGAGCAGAAAACAGAGTTTCTGCTCCTATCTCTTCTGCTTACATATGCATCAAATTGTTCAGTATTTGTTTCTTTTTTCCTATATAACACTTCTTTAGTTTTTAAAACCATTCGGCTTTATTTGTTTTGATTCATGCCTTTTCTCCTAACACTTCCTTTTTCTTGTGTTTTTTTCCTTTGAAAATGCATCTTTAATGCAGAAGAAGAGGAAAATTGCTGCAATGGTTAGCTCATTGTGCTCAGAATGGTCGGATAGAATTGGTATATTCATTGAAGAGATCGGCAATCTGGATAGGGAGGATGACAGGGACTCTAGGAGCAAATCACACAGGACAAAGCGTCGCAGGGCTGCACGCGTTCGAGGCATAAGAATCGAAGAGACCGAGCATCACAGGGGCATCCCAGATGACAATGCAAAGTTTACGCCAACCTCAGAGCCAGAAAGGTGCAACGGAAACAACTCTGATGATTTTGTCTCCACAAGGACCAGAGCATCAAAGCAAAACGAACTCAGACCCAAAATTTTGCCCTCGAGGAACAGTGGAAATGTGACCACCAAACAGAAGTCAGCACCCGAGATGGAGCCTGCTAGGGAGGGTGTAAAGGCAGGCAATCCCCTAGAGTGCAGCCATGCAAATCTCGCAGGCAATGTAAACCAGCGGGGTGACACAGCAACCAACGGCGATGGAATGCAAACCCACACAACAGCAAATACAGTTGGACCAGTAGAAAATGGGCACAAGGGCAACACACCTCCGGGCAGTGAAAATATCACAATACTTGATGTCACCCCAATATCATCAGCCCCACCTCTTGACCGTTTTCTGCATCACACACCAAGCCCAGCCACTGGTGTTCCATACATGGTCAGCTCCAGCACTCATGCAACAAGCAAGTCATGCCCAACCCCTAGCAGCCAAAAGAAAGGGGGAACACCCACATCAGTGCAATCCAGGGAAGCCCATGCAGCACAGTTGGCAATGGCTACGATCAGGGAGAAGCTACGATTGGGGCCACTTGCACAGCAGCAAGCAATGCAACAGGCACAAGCTGGCTCATCAAACCCTGTATTCACACCATCAAGCTACAGCAACCACCCAGTCAGAGCAGCACAAGATTGTCCATCTTTCGATCTTAACATAAGTTTTCACGAAGATGAGGGCACCACCAGAGGCCAATCCACAGAACTGAGACCACGCAACCTAGATGCCTGCATGTCAGAAAGCGGAGATGAATGGGGCTTGGATCCAGAGGAGCTACAAAAAGCGTGCTACGAGGTAGAAAAGGCATTTGCATTGAACAAAGAAAAGGAGAGGGTAGAGATGGAGGAGAGGCTAAGAAATGGAAGGCAAATCAACGATCAAAATTCAAAAACACCAGTCACAGCAACCACAAACGCAGAGAATGCCCTTAGCTCATCAAGAACTCTAGCAGCGGTTGGGCACGAGCGGAGAGTTGTAAGGGCACCAGCTCAACTCAGGTCGCCATACGTACGCCCAGAGAACACAGATCCATTCTATTGATCAAACAAAGTTCACGACATCTACGATGCTGTGTGCCAGTATAGTGTGACCCACACAACACAAGCCGACATTAAGTAAGGAAATGCAATCTTCTCTTTTTTAGGCCTGGTTTTTTTAGGGTTTCCCTTTTAATTGCTTCGTTTCAATACACGAGCTAACATTTTTGTTTTCTGTTTTTTTGTATATGCCAAAATTCAAAAACAGAAAGCCAATCATAAACTATGATGCGCTCTACATCAGCTGCAATGAACTTGCACAATCGATGGCACCTGGACAGAAGATGGACAGCATGGTGGCCGAGATCGCAATTATTGCATTGAGTGAAGCAGGGCTGAGGCCAAAGAAGAGATTAATGCCACTACGAGTAGCTGTAAGAATCCCCCCTATCCATTTTATTGTGATCTTCTTTTTTTGTTTTTTATACCTAGAAGCCCAACAACTAATATGTTACCACTTTCTCTTCTTTTTCGACAACATCTACTAGACATTCTTTCAGAACAATAGTTTCACAAGGAAGGACATAGACAAACATTTTGACAACAAAACCAGGAAGCTAAGCAGATGTGAATCAGTAAGAAAAAAACGACAATGCGTTTTTCTTCATGCTTCGCTATATCCTTTTCTCTTTTTTGTCCCATCTCACCCACTCTCATCAACCAGGTATCATTTCCGACACTCGAGATTCTGGACAAGGAGAATCCAAAGGAAATAGGGCATTATTGGCTAATGGTGTTGAACATCAGGGACAAGCGCTTCGAGGTACTGGACTCGGCAAGGACGTTCAAGGACAAGGCATTAGTAGAAAACACAAACAAAATCATGAAGGGCATCAAAATAAACTGGGAGAGGCATTACAGCAACTCAAGCGTGCAGATTGCAGATTGGGAACTTCACGAAATCAAGTGCCCAAAGCAGGATAACAGGCAAGGGCACCCCTATCCCATATTTTACTTTCTTTTTTCCGCATTTTTTTTCTTTTTCGTTTATCATTTTTTTCTTGTCCGAGCCTAATACAAATCGACCACCCAACCAAAATTCACCTCGCTCGGCGGCCTAGCGTCGCCTCACCGGGGCGAATAAAGTCGTCCAAAAACCCTCGAACACCCCTGTCAAAGCCACATAACACGAGGGGAGGTGCGGCGCACCTCGCCTACCTTTTGGGGGGCATAGCGTCGCCTCACCAATAGACCCAAGCCGCCTAAAAACCATCGACCGCCCCTCCTCAAAGCC
>NC_057794.1:495902016-495906592 GCF_018294505.1 Triticum aestivum | reverse complement strand
AGCATCGACCACCCTCCCCAAAGTCGCCTAACGCGGGAGGTGCGGCGCACCTCGCCTACCTTGACAGCCTAGCGTCACCTCACCGGGCGATCCAAGTCGCCTGAAAACCCTCGACCACCCTCCCCCAAAGTCGCCTAACGCGGGGAGGTGCGTAGCACCTCGCTTACCTTGACGGCCTAGCGTCGCCTCACCGGGCGATCCAAGTCGCCTAAAAACCATCGACCACCCTCCCCCAAAGTCGCCTAACGCAGGGGAGGTGCGGCGCACCTCGCCTATCGTGGCGGCCTAGCATCGCCTCACCGATAGACCCAAGTCGCCTAAAAACCATCGACCGCCTCCCCAAAGTCGCCTAACGCGGGGGAGGCGCGGTGCACCTCGCGCCACCTCGGCAGCCTAGTGTCGCCTCACCGATAGATCCAAGTTGCCTAAAAACCATCGACCGCCCTCCCCAAAGTCGCCTAACGCGGGGGAGGAGCGGTGCACCTCACCTACTGTGGCGGCCTAGTGTCGCCTCACCGATAGACCCAAGTCGCCTAAAAACCATCGACCGCCTCCCCAAAGTCGCCTAACGCGGGGGAGGCACGGTGAACCTCGCGCCACCTCGGCGGCCTAGCGTCGCCTCACCGGGCGAACCAAGTCGCCTAAAAAACCAACGACCGCCCTCCCAATGTCGCCTACCTCCATATTTCTTTTTTCCTACAATACATTTTGTTTTCCTATTTTGGGATTTTTGTTTGTGTACTACATTTTTTTCTTTAGTAAATAGTAATATCGTTTCGTATTTTTCCGGGACACACTAACGAAAACCATCATGTTTTCCTTCCCCGCCCCCCCAAAAAGCAGGCATGATTGCAGCATATATATGCTATACAACACCGACAACTGGGACGGCGCCCATGTCCTGGAGTATGTCCAAAAGACATAGGCAACATGAGGATGATACTAACAGCAAAAATGGTGGACAGCGACCACAACGACGTCAATTGGGCAAAGATGCTCAACATCAAGGAGGTACAAAAATCTTAGTTATCAGTTTTTCAATGGCATAACACCAACCACTTCTGCACAAAATAGCACAAAACATAAATTACATGGTCTTTTCCCACACAAATAAAACATATTCCAAATCAACTTTTTTCGCTGCTGGGTGCATCAAGCACTTCGGTTTAGACCAGGCGTGTAAGTGGCACAATTGTGCCCTAACTCTTTGGAGTATGCACATTTTGTCTTCTTCTTCGGATGCAACTCAATGCCCGAATAGTACCTCTTGTCTCTCTTGCGTCCTTTAGTAGATGATTTTGGGGGGTTATGCAAAGGATTTGCTTTAGGCTCTCCAACAGAAGCTTCCGTGGGGGCAGATTGGGCTGGTGGCTGGGCTGGCACCGCTGGCTTCTTCTTCCTCCTTGATTTATAAAGTTGGTTCAGTTCAGTCTCCAACGCGTGCCCATAGGACCTGCACAAAGCTGCTCCTGCATCGGACATACTGCCCAATTTAGAGATTTTGCCAAACATAGTATTCAGGGAAACATGCCTTATTTGCTGCAGAGACTCTTTAGGCATGGCATCAGGGATTTGTGTGTCAGGGGGCATATCAGTAAGGATAGCGTTCTGAGTCCATCTAGGCAGTATGTAACGCTCAGGGATCTCATCAACACCAAGGTGGGTGAACACTTTCAAGATGTGGACGCAAAGCAGCCCATCCCTGTAAAACTTGCAACACTCACAACCATAGTCTTGCTGATCAACCTGCGCTGTTACCATGTACAATCTACGCCCATAAATCCCTGCATAAATTCTATTAGGCTCAAGCAGGTACATGTTGCCGCCTTGAGGCCTAACATTATACATGCCAATCAAAGAAAACTCATGTTGGAACCTGTAGTATATATCCCTTGTGTAAACTCGCAAGGCTTGCTTCTCAATTGGGAACAGGGACCAAAGCCTTGGCTCAAGCTCATCTGTTCGATAATCATTACCCCCTTCTTTCACCAAGATCTTGTCATTTATCTTCTCATATTGCTTCACAAAGTTGAGCACATAATTTTGCGGGTTAACGTACCTTTTTAGGACAGCATTGAAGCCTTCACTGCGCTGAGTCGACTGCAGGAATGGGAAGAAATAGTTCCTAAAGTAGCAGGGGACCCAAAGATGCTTGATTGCATAGAGATCATCAAAGCGTTTATCGCCAGCAATACCATACTTCTCAACCATAGCATTCCACCTCGCCACAAACTCCTCAACAGTCATGCTCAAGTCTATCACCTCATTGAGTTCTTTAGCTAGCTCAGGATGCCTAGCCAAGTAAGGACCCAACTTCTCTTGGGCTTTCTTAATGATATGCCAGCAGCAACTACGGTGAACTGCGTGTGGGTACATGTTTGCTATAGAATTTTTCATCGCCTGATCTTGGTCAGTTATGATGTTGAGCGATGCAATGCCATGCATCGCTTCAAGAAAGGCCCCAAACAACCAATCAAAGCTGGTCTCAAGCTCTTGCCGCAAGAAGCCACACCCCAGCATGAAAGACTGCCCATGCCTGTTCATGCCAATAAATGGAGCAAAGGGCATGTTATACATATTCGTCAAGTAGGTCGTGTCAAAAGAGATACAATCATTGTAAGCTTTTACGTAGGCCTCTCGAGCCCTCCCATCAACCCAAAACAAATTCTCAGCTCTGCCTATCCCATCTCTTTTGATTTTGAAGAAGAAGCCTGGGTCTTCTTCCTGCTTTTGCTTGAAGTAGGCAACTGTCTTAGCCAAGTCACCTTCATTTGCCTCAGCACTGCGAAGGCTAGTTCTCATGTTGCTTATCGTTTTCGTCGTGTATGGAACAATTACAGCTTGGCCATAGAATTCAGACATAACAGTCATCATGCGACCTGTGTCCATGTTGCACCTATGCAATATTTCCAGGAACTCAACCTCTTCCGGCGGGATGCCTTGATGAGAGCGAAGGTATTTAGTGAGAGATGGCTTGTCAATCAGTTTGTGATTGTGGTCTGCAACAACACCTGTGACCACCCATTTGTTATTAGTCAGCTTGACTGTCATTTTTGCTCGACAGCCGGTCTGTTTGATAAACTCTCTCCTCCTCTTCTTAACAAGCCCCTTGGAGATTTATAAGAGCTACACCCTGCTTTCTTACTCCCAACATCTTGACCATCGCCACAACCATCAGAATCTGAGCTTAGTCTCTCAAACACGGGTGTGGGGGCATCATCATTGATTTTAGGCTTGCCTGACTTGTTGCAACAAAAAGTCTGTTTTTCAAGGACATTAGTGTACGAAGACCTTCTGGAAGTGTTGGCTTTCATCGAGAACCCAACTCTGCGGGAGTAAGCTTTGTAGTGTGCCTTAGCACCTTCAACTGTGTCAAACTCCATGCCGACATAAGGTTCCTGTGGGCTAGATCGCACCTCGTTCTCATCAAAACCTAACAAGGCAGCACTACCCATACGACCTTGCCCACCATTGCTAGGCATAGTTGCAGCCGGGCTGAATATGGCAGGGGCGGGCGCGATAGTTTCAGCAGTTGCCGTCGCATCAGACACAACAGTAGCTGCAACACGAAACCCCACACCTACGACATCTTGGACAGGAGCAGAACACAAATCTGGCGACTCGCCCACCCCCTCGATCGAAATAGGGATTTTTTTCAGGTTGGGCTTGTGTGCAGAACAGGGGATCATCATCGCAGTAAACAAAGTCGTCGGGGAGCTCATTGAGATCAAGCCGGCCATCTGCACATTTTTAGAAGACAAAATAAGGGGGGGGGGAGGAATCAATACATATACTAAAATGAGTAGGGAACATTTTTTTACTGAACTTTTTTCTTTTATGTGTTCTCAAGCAACTATAAATTCTCCACCAACTGATTATTTTTCGCCCAGTTTCTACCCTGTTTCACAAGATACCGAACCTTTTTGCAAGCAACTTATAATAGTTTGTTTTCCACTTTTTTATCTTTTTTTATCATATCCTAATCAACATCATTTTTTCATACTATAAAACAGGCAAGATTCTACAATTAATCTGTCTTTTTTGTTTTATTTTTTGTAGAAGCAGTATGCATAACTACAGGGAAAGAAACAACCCATGACAATTCAAGAGCAAGCAACTTTCGCCTAGCATCACAGATGTACAGGAGACAAGAGAAAAGGATCAGATTTGGGGGCCCATAATTCAGGCTTGCACCACTGATGTACAGAAGGGAAATCTCCAACACTGGAGTACAAGAGTAGGACATCTAGGTACTACTAGTTCTAGCACAATTGCAAAGGATCTCATGGTCAAAATTGGGAATGGCCTTGGTACCTTTTTGCTGGTAGTTTACTTGGGGAGATTTTGCCCAGTCTTTGGAGATTATTTTGCCCACGTTTTCTTCAGGTTGTTGCCTGATCAGCACAAAAGAGTTGCAGGCAAGGCTGTTCTCTGCTCACCGTGTGTTTTCCTTCAATCTGTGTGTTTTGTTGTGGGAGGGAGAAGATCTCCACCTGCTAGGACATGGTGGGCGGCGGTGGCTGGGGGGAAGAAGAGAATTGCTACTAGGGGAAGAAGAGAATTGCCAAGGCTTAGG
>NC_057794.1:495286840-495295620 GCF_018294505.1 Triticum aestivum | reverse complement strand
CGGGCTCGCCCCCGCACCCGCCGTCGCACCCTGGCGCCCTGCTGCTTCCCCCCTCGGCGTTTCCCCTCCGGTGGCCGCCCGGCCATGCCCCGGTCCACCTCGCCCGCCGATTTGGGCGAACGCCCAGTCGGGCGCCGCAACGCCCGACCCGCTAGCCCCCCCCGGGCCACTGACTAGGGGGCCCCGCCCCATAACGTTTTTAGAAAAAAAAAGAAGTAAAAAATATATTAAATGAATAAATAAATAATAACTAAAAAAAGTAAAATGTTAATTAATTAATTAATTAATTAATTAATTAAGTTAATTAATCCTGATTAGATTAACCTAATCACTAATTAAATTAACTAATCTGTAATTAAACTAAACAGAGAATGACAGGTGGGTCCCACTGGACCCACATGTCAGGTTGACCAAGTCAACTCTGTTGACTGCTGACGTCAGCATGACATCATGCTGATGTCATAAATCCATTTTCGAATTAAATTAAATAATTAATTAAATTTCAGAAATTAATAAAATCTTTAGAAAATCATATCTTTTAATCCGTAACTCGGATTAAAATATTTTCAACATGAAAGTTGCTCAGAACGACGAGACGAATCCGGATACGCAGTCCGTTCGTCCGCCACACACCCCTAACCTATCGAACCCGCAACTTTCCCCCTCCGGCTCCTCTGCCCGAAAACACGAAACCCCGGGGATATTTTCCCGGATGTTTCCCCCCTTAACCGGTACCACCTCATACCACGTTAGGGCCCGCCTAGCATCGTTACTTGTCATGTCATGCATCGATATGCTTATGTTTACATGGTATTCATTGTTTCTTCTCCCTCTTCTCTCCGGTAGACTACGAGACCGACGCTGCTGCGGCCCAGTTCGACTACGAAGTTGACGACCCCTCTCTCTTGCCAGAGCAACCAGGCAAGCCCCCCCCCCTTGATCACCAGATATCGCCTATTCTACTCTATACTACTTGCATTAGAGTAGTGTAGCATGTTACTGCTTTCCGTTATACCTATCCTGATGCATAGCCTGTCCTTGTTACTACTGTTGATACCTTTACCTGCAATCCTATATGCTTAGTATAGGATGCTAGTATTTTCCATCTGTGGCCCTACATTCTTGTCCGTCAGCCGTGCTATACTATCGGGCCGTGATCACTCGGGAGGTGATCACGGGTATATACTATATACTTTATACATGATACATGTGGAGACTAAAGTCGGGTCGGCTGGTGGAGCACCCGCGAGTGGGTCTTGGTGGCGGAGCGACAGGGCAGGTTGAGACCGCCTAGGAGAGAGGTGGGCCTGGCCCTGTTCGGCGTTCGCGGATACTTAACACGCTTAACGAGATCTTGGTATTTGATCTGAGTTGGCTACGAGCCTATACGCACTAACCAACTACGTGGGAAAGATATGGGCACTCGGCGTCGTGGTATCAGCCGAAGGACTTCTTGACGCCAGCGACTGAGTGGCGCGCGCCAGATTGGAACGTAAGCCTGCTCTTGTATTAAGGGGGCTAGTTCTGCTTTCGGCCGTGTACGCAACGTGCAAGTGTGCTATGGGCGATGGGCCCAGACCCCTGTGCGCTTAGGTTTAGACCGACGTGCTGGCCTCTCTGTTGAGCCTAGGTGGGGCTGCGACGTGTTGATCTTCCGAGGCCGGGCATGACCCGGGAAAGTGTGTCCGGCTAAATGGGATCAAGCGTGTTGGGTAAGTTGGTGCACCCCTGCAGGGAAGTTAATCTATTCGAATAGCCGTGATCTTCGGTAACAGGACGACTTGGAGTTGTACCTTGACCTTATGACAACTAGAACCGGATACTTAATAAAACACACCCTTCCAAGTGCCAGATACAACCGGTGGTCGCTCTCCCTCAGGGATATGAGGAGGGGATCGCCGGGTAGGATTATGCTATGCGATGCTACTGGAGATGCTACTTGGAGATGCTACTTGGAGATGCTACTTGGAGGACTTCAATCTACTCTCTTCTACGTGCTGCGAGACGGAGGCTGCCAGAAGCGTAGTCTTCGATAGGACTAGCTATCCCCCTTTTATTCTGGCATTCTGCAGTTCAGTCCACCGATATGGCCTCCTTACACATATACCCATGCATATGTAGTGTAGTTCCTTGCTTGCGAGTACTTTGGATGAGTACTCACGGTTGCTTTCTCCCCCCTTTTTCCCCCTTTCCTTTCTTTCTGGTTGTCGCAACCAGATGCTGGAGTCCAGGAGCCAGATGCCACCGTCGACGACGACCCCTACTACACCGGAGGTGCCTACTACTACGTGCAGCCCGCTGACGATGACCAGGAGTAGTTAGGAGGATCCCAGGCAGGAGGCCCGCGCCTCTTTCGATCTGTATCCCAGTTTGTGCTAGCCTTCTTAAGGCAAACTTGTTTAACTTATGTCCGTACTCACATATTGTTGCTTCCACTGACTCGTCTATGATCGAGCACTTGTATTCGAGCCCTCGAGGCCCCTGGCTTGTATTATGATGCTTGTATGACTTATTTATGTTTTAGAGTTGTGTTGTGATATCTTCCCGTGAGTCCCTGATCTTGATCGTACACATTTGCGTGCATGATTAGTGTACGATTGAATCGGGGGTGTCACAAGTTGGTATCAGAGCCGACTGCCTGTAGGAATCCCCCTTCCAACTCCTTGGCCGAAGTCGAGTCTAGACATTACAAAAACTTTTACTAACTTGGCTGTGTGCCTTACGGGCCCACGTTGCCATCGGGTGGTACTAGGATCTTTTACTCCTCGACCTTTACTCTGGGACTCTGAACTCTCTTCTACTCGGGTTAAACGAATTTACTAACTAACACTAGGATCCCGTGACCACATTCACCCCAAAGTTGGATAAAGCCATAGTTATTCCTTGGAATTGTATTTTGATCAATTTCCACACTGTCATTTGACTCCTTTGAAACATCTTTGTTTTCAGATGGATCCCACGAGGCAGGTCGTGCGCCACACGACGGCCATTGGTGCCTCGGGATCACCTGCGGTGCTAGCAGAGATGATGACCTATCTGGGTTATCGCTGGCACCCTGAGTACACCATCTATGAGGAGTACCAGGACTTTAACCAGGAGCAGTACCGAGCCATCGTCCACCTCTACTCTCGGGAGTATGACTCCACTACTGTGCTGCACACCGCACATGGTGTTGGGGTGACTATCGATATGGCAGTCCACGATGCTGCTTATGCTGCTCTGACACGTCTTCGTGGAGAGTATCAGGAGTTGGACACCTCCCCCTTCAAGCACATTGCTATCGCGTCTGATGTTGGTGAGGAGGGTTACTACACTGCTGCCTACTCCACTGTCACCAGAGAGCCCTTCTACCATCAGAACTTTGTTCTGCATGCTGATGGGCTGGATCGAGCTAACCGAGCTCTTCGCCACGAGTTGTACATCACCCGTCAGCACCTTTACCGTGCTCTGACGCTGTTGCACCCCTTTGTCCGATCCAGAGAGCTACCGCGTTGTGCGATCTACCCAGCCAGGACCGTGATGCCCCAGGGTGTCGGTTGGCCAGAGGTGGGAGGCTACTCTCCTGCACTTGGTCCTCTTCTGCCACTTGGTCGTCGGGTTCTGCACCAGAGTATCCGCGGCCCCCAGATCACTGATGTGGAGGACTATCCGCTGCCACACTACCAGCTTTCAGGCTACAGCTACCTCCGCAGTACCGCGTGGGACTGATGTAGTCTTGCTCATTAGTATTAGATGCATTCGCGAGCCTGCGTGCCGCCTATGATGACTTAGTCTATGTACTGAACTCTGTGCACTGAACTCTGTGTACTGAACTCTATGTCCGACCCCTTTTGTAAGTTATGCCGACTAGCTATGTGGTATCTGTCATGCTCTTTTCATTATGCATGTTTCATCATGAATGATTCTTGTCTATGCAAATTTCTCAATACCGAACTACCCCTGTTGTATATTAGCAGGATGGTTAGACCAGCTGGTCGTGGTCGTGGTGGCAACTTCCCACCACCGCCTGAGTACATGGCTGGTATGATCCAACAGCTTGAGATGAATCGCCAGTTCATGGAAAACATGATGGCTCAGTTTCCTCGCCCCAATATGAACCAGCATCCAAACACAACAACTCTGCAGGATTTCATACGCCTCAACCCAAGTGTGTACCGCAGCTCAACCCAGCCGCTGGATGCTGATGACTGGCTCCGTGACATCACCTATGAGATGGAGTCTGCTGATGTAGCCCCTGCCAGCTATGTCACTTTTGCTTCCTTCTTCCTGAAGGGACCCGCAGCTCAATGGTGGGACAGCCACAGGCGTACTCTGCCAGTTGGAACAATCATCACCTGGCCAGACTTCCAGGCTGCTTTCCGTGCTCGCTTCATCCCTCAAGGAGTCATGGACCGGAAGAAGCGTGAGTTTCGCAACCTCACCCAAGGCAACAAGACTATTGAAGCTTATCAACGAGAGTTTCTGGACTTGTCTCGCTATGCTGAAGAGGACATTGCAACTGATGCACGCAGACAGGAGAAGTTCCGTGACGGCCTTCAAGCTGACATCAAGCTCGCACTTGTAGTGCACGACTTTGCTGATTTCGCCACCTTGGTGAATAAGGCCATCAATGTCGAGACTGGTCTACAGGAACACCAGAGCTCTCATAGGCGCAACCGTGACACGGTCTCATCTTCGGGCCCGCCCTCGCAGAAGCGTAAGATATGGATCCCGAACAGCATGTACCGTCCAAATGCACCTGCCCCAAGGCAGTCTTATGCTGCACCTCGTCTGCCTACTGCTCCAACTAGGCAGCCAAGGCTTCCAGCTCCGACACCCCAAGCTCCTGTTCCCACTCCCAATAATGGTCTGTGCTACAAGTGTGGTCAACCAGGTCACCGTGCTAGGGATTGCATTCAGAATCAGAATCAACTGGCCCTTCCAGCTACTGGCCGTGGAAACAACCAGGCCCGCAACAACAATGCCAAGTCTTATGGCCGTGTTCATGCCAACCACATTGATCTGAATGAAGCTCAAGACCAGCCTGCTACTGTGATGGGTACACTCCTCATAAATTCAGTACCAGCATCCGTTTTATTTGATACAGGTGCATCGCATTCATTCATGTCAGAAGATTTTGCATACAAGCACGATGTTAAATTTGAGCAGATGAACACTTCGGTAGTGGTAAAAACCCCTGCGGGACAATGTCAGACCTCCATGGTTGGCATTGACGTCCCTGTGGAAATCGAAGGGTTGGAATTTCGTGCCTCGCCCATTATACTGAAGTCGTCTAACATTGACCTCATTCTGGGAATGGATTGGTTAAAGGCGCATACTACTTCTATCGTTTGCGCCACTAAGACCGTCCATCTGCTACACCCTTCTGATGAAATAATTAGCTACGATGCTCATCTGGTTCGGAATGCCGAGGCCAGGCTTTATGCCTTAAACGCATTGAACGCTGCACCACTCGAGGGCATTGAAAACATTCCCGTCGTGCGTGAATTCCTAGACGTCTTTCCTGAAGAACTCCCAGGGATTCCCCCTGCTAGAGCTGTCGAATTCGTCATCGACTTGAAACCAGGCACCACTCCTATAGCCAAGCGACCCTACAAGATGCCGCCGCATGAACTCCTTGAGCTTAAGGAGGAAATCGATAAGTCTCTTCGCAGTGGTTTCATTCGCCCAAGTTGCTCTCCTTGGGGAGCACCTTCTCTCTTTGTCAAGAAGAAGGATGGGACAAACCGATTGGTCCAAGACTACCGTCCTATAAACCAAGCTACAATTCTGAATAAGTATCCTCTGCCTCGGATCAATGATCTGTATGATCAACTGGCTGGTTCATCAGTGTTCTCTAAACTCGACTTGAGGTTGGGTTACCACCAGATCCGTGTTCGTGAGGAGGATATCCCCAAGACCGCATTCGTGACTCGATACGGATCTTACGAGTACACCGTCATGTCTTTCGGCTTAACCAATGCTCCAGCCACCTTCTCTCGCCTGATGAACTATATATTCATGGATTACCTCAACAAGTTCGCCGTGGTTTATCTGGATGATATTCTGGTATTTTCCAAGAACGAAGAGGAACATGTTGAACATCTTCGCCTCATGCTGGAAAAGCTACGAGAGCATCAACTTTATGCCAAGTTCTCCAAATGTGAATTCTGGCTTCCCGAAGTAACCTATCTCGGGCATGTCATCTCTAAGGATGGTATTGCCGTCAACCCTGAACGAGTTCAGGCTATTCTCGATTGGACTCCTCCGAAGAACGTTAAGCAAGTCAGAAGTTTTCTTGGTCTCGCCAGCTACTGCCGTCGATTCGTCGAGAACTTCTCCAAGACTGCCAGGCCTCTGACTAACCTATTGCATAAGGGCGTCAAGTTCGAATGGACAGATAAATGTCAGGAAAGTTTCCAGGCACTCAAGGACAAGTTGACTTCTGCCTCAGTACTAGCTCCTCCTGATACTAAGAAGGACTTCGTCATTTACTGCGACGCTTCCCGTCAAGGACTAGGCTGTGTCCTAATGCAAGAGCGCAAAGTGGTTGCTTATGCCTCTCGGCAATTGCGCCCTCACGAAGAGAACTACCCAGTTCACGACCTCGAACTTGCTGCTGTCATTCATGCACTGAAACAGTGGCGACATTACCTTCTCGATAATCGTTGCGAGATCTTCACTGACCACCAAAGTCTGAAGTATCTGTTTACTCAGCCAGACCTGAACCTCCGTCAGCAGAGATGGATGGAGACTGTTGCAGACTTTTACTTGGGTATTTCCTATACACCAGGGAAGGCTAATGTAATGGATGATGCCTTGAGCCGCAAGTCTTACTGCAACCACCTCCAGGTTCACAAAGTTCAGCCCTCACTCGTTGAAGAATTCAGAAAGCTGAACCTCCATATTGTTCCTCCGGGTGCACTCGCTCCCCCTCCTCCGGAGTTACGCAAGATGAACCTCCATGTTGTTTCCAGGGGTTCTCTCAATACCCTGGTTGCGAAACCAGATCTTGTGGACACCATCAAATGGATACAGAAATGTGACGATGAAGTCGAGAGGATTAAACATTATCTCGCAGAAGGAAAGCCCTCATTCTTCACTGTGGATGACGCAGGCACCCTATTCTTCAAAGGTCGCCTAGTGGTACCGAGTAAGAGGGAAAACCTGAATCTGACTCCAAAGGTTATGAAAGAAGCTCATGATACGCCTTTGTCTATTCATCCCGGTAGCACCAAGATGTACCAAGACATTCGTCAGAGATTCTGGTGGTCTAATATGAAGCGAGACATTGCTCGTTATGTTGCTGAATGTGACGTTTGCTGTCGTATCAAAGCAGAACATCAAAGGCCTGCTGGAACTCTGCAACCTATCTCTATTCCTGAATGGAAATGGGACCATGTTGAAATGGACTTCGTCACTGGATTTCCCAAATCGCAGAAAGGTAATGATGCTATTCTTGTCGTCATTGACCGGCTTTCTAAAGTTGCACATTTTCTGGCAGTCAAAGAAACGATCACTGCTAGTCAGCTTGCAACGCTCTACATGTCCAGAATTGTTTCACTTCATGGTATTCCACTGGTTATCAGTTCGGACCGTGGCAGCTTATTCACTTCAAGATTCTGGGCAAGTTTTCAAGAAGCTATGGGTACTCACTTATCTTTCAGCACTGCGTTTCATCCGCAGTCACAAGGGCAAGTGGAACGTGTCAACCAAGTTCTAGAAGACATGCTTCGAGCTTGTGTTATTTCCTTCGGCAAGAAATGGGAGGAATCTCTCCCGTATGCTGAGTTCTCTTATAATAATAGCTATCAAGCTAGTCTGAAGAAGGCCCCCTTCGAAGTGTTATACGGACGAAAGTGCCGAACCCCTCTGAACTGGTCAGAAACTGGGGAACGTCCACTCTTCGGTCCGGATATTATCCAACATGCCGAAGAACAAGTCCGCATTATTCGCGAGAATCTCAAGACTGCTCAGTCATGTCAAAAGAGTAATTATGACCGTCATCATAAAGACATGGTCTATCAACCTGGCGAAAAGGCCTATCTTCGCGTTACACCAATGAAGGGTGCTCACCGCTTCGGGATCAAGGGCAAGCTAGCTCCTCGCTATATTGGCCCATTCACTATTCTGGAAAGGCGTGGAAAAGTGGCATATCAACTGGAGCTTCCGTCGAACCTTTCTCAGGTTCACGATGTGTTCCACGTGTCACAACTCCGACGCTGCTTCAAGGACCCAATCCGAGCAGTGGACCATGAAGTGCTCGAATTGCAACAGGATCTCTCCTATAAAGAGCATCCTGTCCGCATTCTCGACCAAGCTGAACGCCGCACATGTTAGAAGGCGATCAAGTTCCTCAAAGTCCAGTGGTCGAATCACTCTGAAGACGAAGCCACCTGGGAACGCGAGGATCGTCTTCGTGATGAATACCCCGCACTCTTTCCTTCTACCTCCTAAATCTCGGGACGAGATTTCTTGTAGTGGAGGAGATTTGTAACGCCCGGATAATCATGCTACAGTAAACTCACGTTGATGGTGCCATGTCACCTCTGTCACTGTAGTTAATCTCGGGTTAATTCAAAGCTGTTTCGAAATTCAAATTCAAATCTATGATAGCAATAAAAGTTTTCAAAAATTTAAAACTAAAATGTTCGGGGGTTGCCAAATATTGCATCGGTAATTATCGTGAAATAAACACATTTTTATAAAAGGCCTAAATAATTTAAAATTATTTAAAACAGAAAAGTAAATAAATAAAAGAAAAGAAAATACAAAAGAGAAAAACTAAGCTAACAAAAAAA
>NC_057794.1:495261194-495285385 GCF_018294505.1 Triticum aestivum | reverse complement strand
GTCTTGCCCCGGACGGCGTCGCCCTCCGTCCTGGCCGTCGCCCTGCCTTGCCTCGCCTCGGCCACGCCTCACACCCGAGGCCAGCGCCCGGGCTCGCCCCGTCGGGCGCTCGCGCTCGCACCCGCCGTCGCGCCCTGGCGCCCTGCTGCTTCCTCCCTCGGCGTTTCCCCTCCGATGGCCGCCCGGCCATGCCCCGGTCCTCCTCGCCCGCCGATTTGGGCGAACGCCCAGTCGGGCGCCGCAACGCCCGACCCGCTAGCCCCCCGGGGCCACTGACTAGGGGGCCCCGCCCCATAACGTTTTTAGAAAAAAAGGAATTAAAAAAATATATTAAATGAATAAATAAACAATAACTAAAAAATTAAAATGTTAATTAATTAATTAATTAAGTAATTAATTAAGTTAATTAATCCTGATTAGATTAACCTAATCACTAATTAAATTAACTAATCTGTAATTAAACTAAACAGAGAATGACAGGTGGGTCCCACTGGACCCACATGTCAGGTTGACCAAGTCAACTCTGTTGACTGCTGACGTCAGCATGACATCATGCTGATGTCATAAATCCATTTTCGAATTAAATTAAATAATTAATTAAATTTCAGAAATTAATAAAATCTTTAGAAAATCATATCTTTTAATCCGTAACTCGGATTAAAATATTTTCAACATGAAAGTTGCTCAGAACGACAAGACGAATCCGGATACGCAGTCCGTTTGTTCGCCACACACCCCTAACCTATCGAACCCGCAACTTTCCCCCTCCGGCTCCTCTGCCCGAAAACACGAAACCCCGGGGATATTTTCCCGGATGTTTCCCCCCTTAACCGGTACCACCTCATACCACGTTAGGGCCCGCCTAGCATCGTTACTTGTCATGTCATGCATCGATATGCTTATGTTTACATGGTATTCATTGTTTCTTCCCCCTCTTCTCTCCGGTAGACTACGAGACCGACGCTGCTGCGGCCCAGTTCGACTACGGAGTTGACGACCCCTCTGTCTTGCCAGAGCAACCAGGCAAGCCCCCCCCCCCCTTGATCACCAGATATCGCCTATTCTACTCTATACTGCTTGCATTAGAGTAGTGTAGCATGTTACTGCTTTCCGTTATACCTATCCTGATGCATAGCCTGTCCTTGTTACTACTGTTGATACCTTTACCTGCAATCCTATATGCTTAGTATAGGATGCTAGTATTTTCCATCTGTGGCCCTACATTCTTGTCCGTCAGCCGTGCTATACTATCGGGCCGTGATCACTCAGGAGGTGATCACGGGTATATACTATATACTTTATACATGATACATGTGGAGACTAAAGTCGGGTCGGCTGGTGGAGCACCCGCGAGTGGATCTTTGTGGCGTAGCGACAGGGCAGGTTGAGACCGCCTAGAAGAGAGGTGGGCCTGGCCCTGTTCGGCGTTCGCGGATACTTAACACGCTTAACGAGATCTTGGTATTTGATCTGAGTTGGCTACGAGCCTATACACACTAACCAACTACGTGGGAAAGATATGGGCACTCGGCGTCGTGGTATCAGCCGAAGCACTTCGTGACGCCAGCGACTGAGTGGCGCGCGCCGGATTGGAACGTAAGCCTGCTCTTGTATTAAGGGGGCTAGTTCTGCTTTCGGCCGCGTACGCAACATGCAGGTGTGCTATGGGCGATGGGCCCAGACCCCTGTGCGCTTAGGTTTAGACCGGCGTGCTGGCCTCTCTGTTGAGCCTAGGTGGGGCTGCGACGTGTTGATCTTCCGAGGCCGGGCATGACCCGGAAAGTGTGTCCGGCCAAATGGGATCAAGCGTGTTGGGTAAGTTGGTGCACCCCTGCAGGGAAGTTAATCTATTCGAATAGCCGTGATCTTCGGTAACAGGACGACTTGGAGTTGTACCTTGACCTTATGACAACTAGAACCGGATACTTAATAAAAGACACCCTTCCAAGTGCCAGATACAACCGGTGGTCGCTCTCCCTCAGGGATATGAGGAGGGGATCGCCGGGTAGGATTATGCTATGCGATGCTACTGGAGATGCTACTTGGAGATGCTACTTGGAGATGCTACTTGGAGGACTTCAATCTACTCTCTTCTACGTGCTGCGAGACGGAGGCTGCCAGAAGCGTAGTCTTCGATAGGACTAGCTATCCCCCTTTTATTCTGGCATTCTGCAGTTCAGTCCACCGATATGGCCTCCTTACACATATACCCATGCATATGTAGTGTAGTTCCTTGCTTGCGAGTACTTTGGATGAGTACTCACGGTTGCTTTCTCCCCCCTTTTTCCCCCTTTCCTTTCTTTCTGGTTGTCGCAACCAGATGCTGGAGTCCAGGAGCCAGACGCCACCGTCGACGACGACCCCTACTACACCGGAGGTGCCTACTACTACGTGCAGCCCGCTGACGACGACCAGGAGTAGTTAGGAGGATCCCAGGCAGGAGGCCTACGCCTCTTTCGATCTGTATCCCAGTTTGTGCTAGCCTTCTTAAGGCAAACTTGTTTAACTTATGTTTGTACTCAGATATTGTTGCTTCCGCTGACTCGTCTATGATCGAGCACTTGTATTCGAGCCCTCGAGGCCCCTGGCTTGTATTATGATGCTTGTATGACTTATTTATGTTTTAGAGTTGTGTTGTGATATCTTCCCGTGAGTCCCTGATCTTGATCGTACACGTTTGCATGCATGATTAGTGTACAATTGAATCGGGGGCGTCACACGTGTTGCCATTTGATGAACATGATCACATCATTAGAGAATGATGTGATGGACAAGACCCATCCGTTAGCTTAGCATAATGATCGTTAGTTTTATTGCTATTGCTTTCATCATGACTTATACATGTTCCTTTGACTATGAGATTATGCAACTCCCGAATGCCGGAGGAACACCTTTTGTGCTATCAAATGTCACAACATAACTGGGTGATTATAAAGATGCTCTACAGATGTCTCCGAAGCTGTTTGTTGGGTTGGCATAGATCTAGATTAGGATTTGTCACTCTGTGTATCGGAGAGTGGGCCCTCTCGGTAATGCACATCACTATAAGCCTTGCAAGCAATGTGACTAGTGAGTTAGTTGCGGGATGATGCATTATAGAATGAGTAAAGAGACTTGTCGGTAATGAAATTGAACTAGGTATGATGATACCGACGGTCGAATCTCGGGCAAGTAACATACCGATGACAAAGGGAACAACGTATGTTGTTATGTGGTTTGACTGATAAAGATCTTCGTAGAATATGTAGGAGCCAATATGAGCATCCAGGTTCCGCTATTGGTTATTGACCGGAGATGTGTCTCGGTCATGTCTACATAGTTCTCGAACCCGTAGGGTCCACACGCTTAACGTTCAATGACGATTTGTATTATGAGTTATGTGATTTGATGTACCGAAGTTTGTTCGGAGTCCCGGATGAGATCACGAACATGACGAGGAGTCTCGAAGTGGTCGAGAGGTAAAGATCCATATATTGAAAGGCTATATTCGGACACAGGACGTGTTCCGGGTGATACCGAGTCACCGGAAGGGGTTCCGGGCAACCCAAGGCAAATATATGGGCTTAATGGGCCAAGTAAGGGAACACACCAGCCCACAAGGGGCTAGTGCTCCCCCTATAGGGCCAGCCACGTGGGGAGAAAGGAAAAGGAGAGGAGGAAAAGGAAAGTATGAAGTAGGACTCCTACTTCCTTCCCCTACCCCCTCCTTCCTTCCCCCCTTGTCCAAATATGGTAAAGGGGGGGGGGGGCGAATTAGACTAGGGTGCCCAAGTAGGATTCCTCCTACTTGGGCGCGCCCTAGGCTGCCTCCCTCCCTCTCCCTCGTTTATATACGTGGGGAGGGAACCCCTAGAACACACATCAAATTTTTCTAGCCATGTGTGGTGCCCCCCTCCATAGTTAACACCTCGGTCATATCATCGTAGTGCTTAAGCGAAGCCCTGCGCCAGTAACTTCATCATCACCGTTGCCATGCCGTCCTGCTGATGGAAATCTCCCTCGTACTCAACTGGATCAAGAGCTCGAGTGACGTCATCATGCTGAACGTGTGCTGAACACGGAGGTGCCATACGTTCGGTACTTGGATCGGTTGGATCATGAAGACGTTCGACTACATCAACCATGTTACTAAACGCTTCTGCTTTCGGTATACAAGGGTAGATGGACACACTCTCCCCGCTCGTTGTTATGCTTCTCCTAGATGGATCTTGCGTGATCGTAGGATTTTTTCTGAAATACTACGTTCCCCAACAAATACTATTGTTTCAAATAGTGATACTAAATTTCTTAGCCACTTTTGGAGATGTTTATGGGATAAGTTGGGGACTAAACTGCTTTTTAGTACTACTTGTCAACCCCAAACTGATGAACAAACAGTAGTAGTCAATAGAACATTGTCTACTATGCTTAGGGCTGTTTTGAAGAATAATAAGAAAATGTGGGAAGAATGCTTGCCTCATATTAAATTTGCTTATAATCGTTCATTGGATTCTACTACTAAGATGTGCCCTTTTGAAATTGTGTATGATTTCCTACCTCGTGCACCTATTGATTTGTTGCCTCTTCCATCTTCGAAGAAGTTTAATTTTGATGCTAAACTATGTGCTGAATTGATTTTAAAAATGCATGATTTAACTAAGGAAAACACTGAGCGTATGAATGCTAAATATAAACTTGCTAGAGATAAGGGTAGAAAACATGTTGTGTTTGCACCTGGAGATCTTGTTTGGTTACATTTGTGTAAGGATAGATTTTATAATTTGCGCAAATCAAAGCTAATGCCACGTGTTGATGGTCCTTTTAAGGTGTTAGAGACAATAAATGATAATGCATATAAACTTGAGCTGCCTGCAGATTTTGGGGTTAGTCCCACTTTTAACAGTGCAGATTTTAAGTCTTATTTGGGTGAGGAAGATGAGCTTCCGTTGAGGACGACTTCATTTCAAGAAGGGGAGGATGATGAGGACATCAATACCATTGTTACACCCACAACCCCTACTGTTGGAAATATGCCCTAGAGGCAATAATAAAATGGTTATTATTATATTTCCTTGTTCATAATAATTGTCTATTGTTCATGCTATAATTGTGTTATCCGGAAATCGTAATACATGTGTGAATACATAGACCACAACATATCCCTAGTGAGCCTCTAGTTGACTAGCTCGTTGATCAATAGATGGTTACAGTTTCCTGACCATGGACATTGGATGTCATTGATAACAGGATCACATCATTAGGAGAATGATGTGATGGACAAGACCCAATCCTAAGCCTAGCACAAGATCGTGTAGTTCGTCTACTAAAGCTTTTCTAATGTCAAGTATCTTTTCCTTAGACCATGAGATTGTGCAACTCCTGAATACTGTAGGAATACTTTGGGTGTGCCAAACGTCACAATGTAACTGGGTGGCTATAAAGGTGTGCTACGGGTATCTCGGAAAGTGTCTATTGGGTTGGCACGAATCAAGACTGGGATTTGTCACTCCGTATGACGGAGAGGTATCTCTGGGCCCACTCGGTAAGACATCATCGTAATGAGCTCAATGTGACTAAGAGGTTGGTCACAGGATGATGTGTTATGGAATGAGTAAAGAGACTTGCTGTAACGAGATTGAACGAGGTATCGGTATACTGACGATCGAATCTCGGGCAAGTAACGTACCGATTGACAAAGGGAATTGTATACGGGATTGCTTGAGTCCTCGACATCGTGGTTCATCTGATGAGATCATCATGGAACATGTGGGAGCCAACATGGGTATCCAAATCCCGCTGTTGGTTATTGGCCGGAGAGTTGTCTCGGTCATGTCTGCATGGTTCCCGAACCCGTAGGGTCTACACACTTAAGGTTCGATGACGCTAGGGTTATTAGGAAGATTTGTATGTGATTACCGAATGTTGTTCGGAGTCCCGGATGAGATCCCGGACGTCACGAAGACTTCCGGAATAGTCCGGAGGTGAAGATTTATATATGGGAACTCATCATACGGTCACCGGAAATATTCGGGGGGTATGCCGGTATTGTACCGGGACCATCGGAGGGGTTCCGGGGGTCCACCGGGAGGGTCCACCTGCCCCGGAGGACCTTATGGGCTGTAGGTGGAAGGGAACCAGCCCCTAGTGGGCTGGGCGCCATCCCACCCTAGGGCCCATGCGCCTAAGGGTTTGGGGGGAACCCTAAAGGGGGGCGCCACCCTTGCTTGGGGGGCAAGCCCCCTCCCCCTTGGCCGCTGCCCCCCCTCTAGATCTCATCTAGAGGGGCTGGCCCCCTTCCCCCTTCTCCCTATAAATAAAGGGGCGAAGGGGGGCTGCAGCACCACATCCAAGGCGCAGCCCCTCCCCTCCCCAACACCTCTCCTCCTCCGCGTGAGCTTGGCGAAGCCCTGCCGGAGAACTGCCACTCCATCACCACCACGCCATCGTGCTGCTATTGAAGCCTTCTTCCTCAACCTCTCCCTCCTCCTTGCTAGATCAAGGCGCGGGAGACGTCACCGGGCTGCACATGTGTTGAACGCGGAGGCACCGTTGTTCGGTGCTTAGATCGGATTCGGCCGCGATCTGAATCACTATGTGTACGACTCCTCCAACCGCGTTCTTGCAATGCTTCCGACTCGCGATCTTCAAGGGTATGAAGATGCACTCCCCTCTCTCTCGTTGCTAGTTACTCCATAGATTGATCTTGGTGATGCGTAGAAATTTTTTAATTTCTGTAACAATCCCCAACAGTGGCATCATGAGCCAGGTCTATGCGTAGTTTCTATGCACGAGTAGAACACAAGTTGTTGTGGGCATTGATTTTGTCAATTTACTTGCCGTTACTAGTCTTATCTTGATTCGGTGGCATCGTGGGATGAAGCGGCCTGGACCGACCTTACACATATGCTTACGTGATACTGGTTCCACCGAATGACATGCACTAGTTGCATAAGGTGGCTAGTGGGTGTCTGTCTCTCCCACTTTAGTCGGATCAGATTCGATGAAAAGGTTCCTTATGAAGGGTAAATAGAAATTGGCATATCACGTTGTGGTTTTGGCATAGAAGACACGTTCTTGCTAGAAACCTATAGCAACCACGTAAAAAACCTTGCAACAACAATTAGAGGACGTCTAACTTGTTTTTTGCAGCATATGCCATGTGATGTGATATGGCCAAAAGGAGGTGATGAATGATATATGTGATGTATGAGACTGATCATGTTCTTGTAATAGGAATCACGACTTGCATGTCGATGAGTATGACAACCGGCTGGAGCCATAGGAGTTGTCTTAATTTATTTATGACCTGCATGTCAACATAAACGTCATGTAATTACTTTACTTTATCGCTAACCGTTAGCCATAGTAGTAGAAGTAATAGTTGGCAGACAACTTCATGAGGACACGATGATGGAGATCATGATGATGGAGGTCATGGTGTCATGCCGGTGACGATGATGATCATGGCGCCCCGAAGATAGAGATCAAAAGGAGCAAAATGATATTGGCCACATCATGTCACTATTTGTTTGCATGTGATGTTTATCATGTTTTTACATCTTATTTTCTTAGAACGACGGTAGCATAAATAAGATGATCCCTCATTAAAATATCAAGAATTGCATTCCCCCTGACTGTGCACCGTTGCTAAGGTCCGTTGTTCCGAAGCACCACGTGATGATCAGGTGTGATAGGTTCTAAAGTTCGCATACAACGGATGTAAGCCAGATTTACACACGCAATACACTTAGGTTGACTTGACGGGCCTAGCATGTACAGACATGGCCTCGGAACATGGAAGACCGAAAGGTCGAACATGAGTCGTATAGAAGATACGATCAACATGAAGATGTTCACCGATGATGACTAGTCCGTCTCACGTGATGATCGGACACGGCCTAGTTGACTCGGATCATGTATCACTTAGATGACCGAAGGGATGTCTATCTGAGTGGAAGTTCATTAAATAATTTGATTAGATGAACTTAATTATCATGAACATAGTCTAAAACTTTGCAATATGTCTTGTAGATCAAATGGCCTACGCTAATGTTGCCCTCAACTTCAACGCGTTCCTAGAGAAAACAAAGCTGAAAGACGATGGCGGCAACTACATGGACTGGGTTCATAACCTGGGGATTATCCTCATAGCTGCCAAGAAAGCATATGTCCTTGATGCACCACTAGGTGAAGCACCTGTTTTCCCAGCAGATCAATACGTTATGAACGCCTGGCAGACACGCAGTGATGATTACTCCTTGGTTCAGTGTGGCATGCTTTACAGCTTAGAACTGGGGCTCCAAAAGCGTTTTGAGCAACACAGAGCATATGAGATGTTCCAAGAGCTGAAAATGATTTTCCAAGCTCATGCCTGGGTCGAGAGATATGAAGTCTCTGACAAGTTCTACATTTGTAAGATGAAGGAGAATAGTTCCGTCAGCGAGCACATACTCAAAATGTCTGGGTTGCACAACCGCTTATCTCAACTGGGAGTTAATCTTCCGGATGATGCGGTCGTTGACATAATCCTTCAGTCGCTCCCACCTAACTACAAGAGCTTTGTGATGAACTTCAATATGCAGGGGATGGAAATGACCATTCCTGAGGTATATTCAATGCTGAAATCAGCGAAGGTGGAAATCAAAAAGGAACATCAAGTATTGATGGTGAATAAAACCACTAAGTTTAAGAAAGGCAAGGGTAAAAGGAACTTCAAGAAGGACGGCAAGTGAGTTGCCGCGCCCGGTAAGCAAGCTGCCGGGAAGAAGCCAAAGAATGGACCTAAGCTCGAGACTGAGTGCTTTTATTGCAAGGGAAACAATCACTAGAAGCGGAACTGCCCCAAGTACTTAGCGGATAAGAAGGCCGGCAATGTCAAAGGTATATGTGATATACATGTTATTGATGTGTACCTAACCAGCGCTCGTAGTACCTCCTGGGTATTTGATACCGGTGCGGTTGCTCATATTAAGAATAGTAAAACTGAGCCTAAACCGAGCTCTCTCAGCGATTAGCGCTTTCGGCCGGCCGTTTTCCCGATCAAACTATTTTCGGTCGTCCAATCTGATCTGTACACTACGTTTCACGCACGTCTCCACGCGCCTGGGCTACTCATGGGCCTACTGTTCTGTGGGCCGCTATTCCCGAAACTATTTTGGAGCCCTCTCGTTCTCCTACACAGTCTAGGCTATGATCCTGAGCGAACGGCTGTGATACGCACACCTCACCCCTCCCCTCCTGGCCTGCCTCCTCTCGCTCCCATCCGTTTCCCACGCAGATAACAATGGCGACGGCGATGGCGGCGCCATCGGGGCGGAGAAGATGGCGGCGAGTTGAATAATGGCGAGTCCGACTTCTTCGTGTCCGTCTAGCGCTGGCTGCAGTATTGGCGACAATCCGAGGGATTTTGTGCGTTGCGGATCCGGGAGACCGGAGGCCGTGGTGGTGGATCTCGCGTTTGAAAGCTTCGCTGGATGTGCTGATGGCAACCGGAGCGGAGTCGGAGTTCGGGCTACAGGCCCTGTTTTCGGATTATGGTTTGTGGTGGTTCATCTACCTTCACGTCTTTGGTGTGCTGGATCCATGATGAAGGTATGGAGCCGACTTTTCCGTGGGGATTGTCCCCGACCGATATGCCGGAATCTGGCCTCGGTTCCCATCTGATGGGGAAGGACCAATTATGTGGCCTCAAAAGCCATAGATGGCGATGCGGGAAAATGGCTTCTTTTGGCTCGAGCAGACGACAAGTGGCCGGCCGGCAGGTGGTTAAGGCGAGCCTGGAGTTTAATGTTGTAAGGATCGCTGTGCTTAGGTTGCAGGGCTTGGGTCTGTTTCCTTCTTTGTTTGTGTACGGAGTGCTTGTATGTGCTGTTGTCATGTACTGCGTATAAGAATATGAATACAAGCATCCTTTTCTAAATAAAAGACAATGCCGACCGGGGCGCATCAGCTTCCCATGCTTGTCGCAGCGTCCTCGCGTGGGACCCAATTGGGCATGCTGCTGCCTTCCAGTGGAGCGCCAGATTCGTGTGGAGCCGCAGCGAGCAGCATGGTCCTCCCGTAGTCATCCACAAGTGCGTGCAGCAACATCGGTGGCAAATCCAATCCATATGTGCTTGTTTCAGGAGTGAGCACTAAGTCGGTGGCAAATCAAACCGATCTGCTTATTCTACTTCGCGAAGACTGCAAGGTGTGTACTTCCTTCTATACAGTCTGTAGGAACAATATAGATAAACTAATTTGAACTTTGGAAGGATTTTATGTGGTTTTGGTTCTAGCATCTTCCTGCAGGAGTTCTAAAACTGGAGACGTCTTGGGCGATGGAGGCCATGCATACAGTGGCGCTTAAGATCAGATTGTTTGCTGAGGAGGTGAACTAGATGGTTGGCATCGGTTCGTAGTTGTACCGAGGTGTATATGACCTTTATTATCTGGAACCTAATAATCTATGATAATTATTTAATGCTAAGTTTTTAACAAACAACAGCAACATAGATTTAGTGATCTTCTTTAATCACAGAATATTGTATCACCTCTGTTTCAAAATATAAGATGTTTCGGTAGGCTAAACTACATATCTTGAATGCAGTTTACCAGACCGAAGCTAGCAAATTATGGGCATGTACCTATTCGTTTTAAAAACCTTTCAATTATGCACAGACAACTAGCAAATTATGAGAAATTTATGTATTTATTTACCGAACCTTGCAACTATGAATGGACTGATCAATTGGAAGATAGTTTTGTTGGACCAACCATATGATTGCTCACTAAGCAGCATTTCAGCAAGTAGATAATAGTAATTCAGGTAAAGATTATTTTTGCTATGCAAAATATAAAATGGACAAGTCACTTTCTCAAGTAGTTTGGGGAAGTCCCTTGGGAAATAGTACTTGCTTACTCGATTTTGTTCGTAGTTTGAACATGGACCTTAGATGAATGACTATATTGTACAGTTTGACATCTCTTGCACATGAATGACTATTCATTGATAGTGCCTGCAAAGATGTGACTGTAGTTGTTTCTTTGTCTGCACGATCATTCTTAAATTTGTGACATATAGATTGGCCCTCACGCATATCATATATCTAAGTAAATAAATTGATATTACATTGAAGAAAGGGATGGGCGCGGCAACGCGCGCCATTAATGATCTAGTTTGTAACTCAAAACAGGAGCTGCGGAATAAACGGAGACTGGTGAAGGACGAGGTGACGATGCGTGTCGGGAATGGTTTCAAGGTCGATGTGATCGTCGTTGGCACGCTACCTCTACATTTACCTACAGGATTAGTTTTAAACCTCAATAATTGTTATTTAGTACCAGCTTTGAGTATGAACATTGTATCTGGATCTCGTTTAATGCAAAATGGCTACTCATTTAAATATGAGAATAATGGTTGTTCTATTTATATGAGAGACATGTTTTATGGTCATGCTCTGCTGGTCAATGGTTTATTCTTATTTAATCTCGAACATGATGTTACACATATTCATAGTGTGAATGCCAAAAGATGTAAGGTTGATAATGATAGTCCCACATACTTGTGGCACTGTCACCTTGGTCACATTGGTGTCAAAGGCATGAAGAAACTCCATGCAGATGGACTTTTGGAATCTCTTGATTATGAATCATTTGACACGTGCGAACCATGCCTCATGGGCAAAATGACCAAGACTCTGTTCTCCGGAACAATGGAGCGAGCAACCAACTTATTGGAAATCATACATACCGATGTGTGCGGTCCAATGAGTGTTGAGGCTCGCGGTGGCTATCGTTATGTTCTCACCCTCACTGATGACTTCAGTAGATATGGGTATTTCTACTTAATGAAAGACAAGTCTGAGACCTTTGAAAAGTTCAAGGAATTTCAGAGTGAAGTTGAGAATCAACGTGACAGGAAAATCAAGTTCTTCCGATCAGATCGTGGGGGAGAATATTTGAGTCACGAATTTGGCACGCACTTAAGGAAATGCGGAATTGTTTCACAACTCACGCCGCCTGGAACACCTCAGCGTAATGGTGTGTCCGATCGTCGTAATCACACTCTATTGGTACGATCTATGATGTCTCTTACCGATCTACCGCTATCATTTTGGCGTTATGCTATAGAGACTGCCGCATTCACTTTAAATAGGGCTCCGTCAAAATCCGTTGAGACGACACCGTATGAATTGTGGTTTGGTAAGAAACCTAAGCTGTCATTTCTGAAAGTTTGGGGATGCGATGCTTATGTCAAGAAACTTCAACCTGAAAAGCTCGAACCCAAAATTGGAAAAATGCGTCTTCATAGGATACCCTAAGGAAACTATTGGGTATACCTTCTACCTCAGATCCGAAGGCAAGATCTTTGTTGCCAAGAATGGATCCTTTCTAGAGAAAGAGTTTCTCTCGAAAGAAGTAAGTGGGAGGAAAGTAGAACTTGATGAAGTATTGCCTCTTGAACCGGAGAGTGGCGCAGCTCAAGAAAATATTTCTGAGGTGCCTACACCGACTAGAGAGGAAGTTAATGATGATGATCATGAAACTTCAGATCAAGTTGCTACTGAACTTCGTAGGTCCACAAGGACACGTTCCGCACCAGAGTGGTACGGCAACCGTGTCCTCGAAATCATGTTGTTAGACAATGGTGAACCTTCGAACTATGAAGAAGCAATGGCGGGCCCAGATTCCGACAAATGGCTGGAAGCCATGAAATCCGAGATAGGATCCATGTATGAAAACAAAGTATGGACTTTGACTGACTTGCCCGATGATCGGCGAGCCATAGAAAATAAATGGATCTTTAAGAAGAAGACAGACGCGGATGGTAATGTGACCATCTATAAGGCTCGGCTTGTCGCTAAGGGTTATCGACAAGTTCAAGGGGTTGACTACGATGAGACTTTCTCACCCGTAGCGAAGCTGAAGTCCGTCCGAATTATGTTAGCAATTGCCGCATTCTATGATTATGAGATATGGCAAATGGACGTCAAAACGACATTCCTTAATGGTTTCTTTAAGGAAGAATTGTATATGATGCAGCCGGAAGGTTTTGTCAATCCTAAGAATGCTGACAAGGTGTGCAAGCTCCAACGCTCAATCTATGGGCTGATGCAAGCATCTCGGAGTTGGAACATTCGATTTGATGAGATGATCAAAGTGTTTGGGTTTACGCAGACTTATGGAGAAGCATGTGTTTACAAGAAAGTGAGTGGGAGCTCTGTAGCATTTCTCATATTATATGTGGATGACATACTATTGATGGGAAATGATATAGAATTCTTGGAAAGCATAAAGGCCTACTTGAACAAGTGTTTTTCAATGAAGGATCTTGGAGAAGCTGCTTATATATTAGGCATCAAGATCTATAGACATAGATGGAGACGCCTCATTGGTCTTTCACAAAGTACGTACCTTGACAAGATATTGAAGAAGTTCAATATGGATCAGTCCAAGAAGGGGTTCTTGCCTGTATTGCAAGGTATGAGATTGAGCACGGCTCAATGCCCGACCACGGCAGAAGATAGAGAAAAGATGAGTGTCGTCCCCTATGCCTTGGCCATAGGGTCTATTATGTATGCCATGCTGTGTACCAGACCCGATGTAAACCTTGCCGTAAGTTTGGTAGGAAGGTACCAAAGTAATCCTGGCATGGAACACTGGACAGCGGTCAAGAATATCCTGAAGTACCTGAAAAGGACTAAGGATATGTTTCTCGTTTATGGAGGTGACGAAGAGCTCGTTGTAAAGGGTTACGTCGATGCTAGTTTCGACACAGATCTGGATGACTCCAAGTCATAAACCGGATACATGTATATTTTGAATGACGGGGCAGTCAGCTGGTGTAGTTGCAAGCAAAGCGTCGTGGCAGGATCTACATGTGAAGCGAAGTACATGGCAGCCTCGGAGGCAACACAAGAAGCAATCTGGATGAAGGAGTTCATTACTGACCTAGGAGTTATTCCCAATGTGTCGCGCCCGATGACTCTCTTCTGTGACAACACTGGAGCTATTGCCCTTGCCAAGGAGCCCAGGTTTCACAGGAAGACCAGGCATATCAAGCGTCGCTTCAACTCCATTCGTGAAAAATGTTCAAAATGGAGACATAGATATTTGTAAAGTGCATACAGACCTGAATGTCGCAGATCCATTGACTAAACCTCTTCCTCGAGCAAAACATGATCAACACCAGAACTCTATGGGTGTTCGATTCATCACAATGTAACTAGATTATTGACTCTAGTGCAAGTGGGAGACTGTTGGAAATATGCCCTAGAGGCAATAATAAAATGGTTATTATTATATTTCCTTGTTCATAATAATTGTCTATGTTGTTCATGCTATAATTGTGTTATCCGAAAATCATAATACATGTGTGAATACATAGACCACAACATGTCTCTAGTGAGCCTCTAGTTGACTAGCTCGTTGATCAATAGATGGTCACAGTTTCCTGACCATGGACATTGGATGTCATTGATAACGGGATCACATCATTAGGAGAATGATGTGATGGACAAGACCCAATCCTAAGCCTAGCACAAGATCGTGTAGTTCATCTGCTAAAGCTTTTCTAATGTCAAGTATCTTTTTCTTAGACCATGAGATTGTGCAACTCCCGGATACTGTAGGAATATTTTGGGTGTGCCAAACGTCACAACGTAATTGGGTGGCTATAAAGGTGCGCTACGGGTATCTCCGAAAGTGTCTGTTGGGTTGGCACGAATCGAGACTGGTATTTGTCACTCTGTATGACGGAGAGGTATCTCTGGGCCCACTCGGTAAGACATCATCGTAATGAGATCAATGTGACTAAGGGGTTGGTCACGGGATGATGTGTTATGGAACGAGTAAAGAGACTTACCGTAACGAGATTGAACGAGGTATCGGTGTACCGACGATCGAATCTCGGGCAAGTAACGTACCGATTGACAAAGGGAATTGTATACGAGATTGCTTGAATCCTCGACATCGTGGTTCATCCGATGAGATCATCGTGGAACATGTGGGAGCCAACATGGGTATCCAGATCCCGCTGTTGGTTATTGGCCGGAGAGTTGTCTCGGTCATGTCTGCATGGTTCCCGAACCCGTAGGGTCTACACACTTAAGGTTCGATGACGCTAGGGTTATTAGGAAGATTTGCATGTGATTACCGAATGTTGTTCAGAGTCCCGGATGAGATCCCGGACGTCACGAGGAGTTCCGGAATAGTCCGGAGGTGAAGATTTATATATGGGAAGTCATCATACGGTCACCGAGAATATTCAGGGGTATGCTGGTATTGTACCGGGACCACCGGAGGGGTTCCGGGGGTCCATCGGGAGGGTCCACCTGCCCCGGAGAACCTTATGAGCTGTAGGTGGAAGGGAACCAACCCCTAGTGGGCTGGGCGCCATCCCACCCTAGGGCCCATGCGCCTAGGGTTTGGGGGGAACCCTAAAGGGGGGCGCCACCCTTGCTTGGGGGGCAAGCCCCCTCCCCCTTGGTCGCCGCCCCCCTCTAGATCTCATCTAGAGGGGACGGCCCCCCTTCCCCCTTCTCCCTATAAATAGAGGGGCGAAGGGGGGGCTGCAGCACCACATCCAAGGCGCAGCCCCTCCCCTCCCCAACACCTCTCCTCCTCCGCGTGAGCTTGGCGAAGCCCTACCGGAGAACTGCCACTCCATCACCACCACACCGTCGTGCTGTTGTTGGAGCCTTCTTCCTCAACCTCTCCCTCCTCCTTGCTGGATCAAGGCGCGGGAGACGTCACCGGGCTGCATGTGTGTTGAACGCGGAGGCACCGTTGTTCGGTGCTTAGATCGGATTCGGCCGCGATCTGAATCGCTACGTGTACGACTCCTCCAACCGCGGTCTTGCAACGCTTCCGACTCGCGATCTTCAAGGGTATGAAAATGCACTCCCCTCTCTCTCGTTGCTAGTTACTCCATAGATTGATCTTGGTGATGCGTGGAAAATTTTAATTTCTGCAACGATCCCCAACACTTGCTGCTATACATACTGGACCAATTACTAGAGGTCGCGCACGCTGATTGAATTACCAGGTACTTTTGTTTCTTGGTAACGATTCTAATGCTCATGAGAATATGATACTGCCTAAATTGGATACATTTGTTTTGCTTACAAATGAAGGGCCTAGCTTGGACAAGAAAGATGAACCTTGGAGCAAGTTCAAGCATGGAGATGATGGCATGCACAAGGGGAACAAAAACGGAGTTACAAGTGATGATTCCAGGACTTTGAAGCCACCATAATGAGTGCATGAAGACTTGGACGAAATATACAAGATGCCACTCCATAAATTTCGTCCAGAGGCTATTCTACATGCCGCGTCACCTTATTTTTGGGCCAGACACATATAATTTCGAAATACTTAATTATAGGTTGTTTTTAGAGTCCGTATGTGTGGGGAAACAATAGTTAGGGTTGGTTTCGGACCCCTCCTCCAAGGGCCACGAAATTCCCCCTCTTTCCTCCATATATACAGCCCTTAGGGCATCGTTTAGACTTGGGATTTTGTTTAGATTAAAAGTTCGCCATAGCTGCAACTTCACGTACTTCATTTGTGTTCAACGACCAGACCAAGGCATCACAGAACCCCACTTGATCAATAAAGCTTTCCTCTTTTATTCGCAATATTCAGATTGCAATTTCAGTTTCTTGCTTATTCTTCGTTTGCTCGCAGGAAATAGACCCTCGTGGTCAGGTTGATCGTGCTCCGACGTGGTTAATAACCTCTCGGAGTTGGTTTAGCGATTACTAAGGCGCGACGTCCTCGCACGTTCGTAGTCGGATCGTGAAAGTCTACTTCACCATAAACGATAGTCACCATCTCATCAAAAGACGGGACACCTTCGCCCCTATCAAGTGGTAGGCACAAAATCCTTGGCACAAAGACGCGGCTTGAATGGAGTTCCGTCCCTTGGCCTTGGTCGGGCACCCCCATCCCTTGAGATCGCACTGATAAGCTGTGTTCCTCGGCCTGCACTGAGATCTCTCTGGGAAATGGGCAGCTTGTGCGTTTCTAGTATGGTCGTTGGTTGGAAGGCATTACTCCACTCAATATTGCTCCTGATCTGTCCGTCATGGCGCGACGGAAAAATTTAACTGTGAAGGAGGCACTTGATCGTGGCCGCTGGATGAAGGGCATGGAGAGGATTGCTTCTGAAGAGCTGCTCGACCAATTTGTCAAGTTATGGGAGCTGCTCCAACACATAGTGCTCTCTGTTGTCCCCGACTCCATTCGGTGGAGGTTCTCCGCTGCCACCTCCTACAAGGCTTAGTTTTTAGGCCGCAATTCTGAGCCGCAACTGCTCTCTGTGTGGAAGGGCAGGGCCGAGCCGAAGGTTAAATTCCACCTCTGGTTATTGTCTAGAACAAAATCGGGACGGCTGGTAGGCTTGCCACGAGGGGATGGCCACACACCGAGAAGTGCACGTTCTATGATCAGATCATCTAGTCGGCTGCCCATCTTTCTTTGAGCTGCCCTTTTGCCCACGAGGTTTGGTTCTCCTTTCAACAAGTGCTCCTGAGGCTACTAATGTTGCTTCAACCTCAATAACTATTAAGGATTGGTGGAAGAGGGTTTGGAGTCTACGCAACAACCCAACTACACGCACGCAGATCACCTCGGCTGTTTACGTCGCTTGGAATCTTTAGAAAGAGAGAAATAGGCAGTCTTTTGAAGGAAAGAGATGCTCCCCCGAGACAGAGATGAAATAGCAATGTGCCAATGTTCAAGGAGGCTACTGTTTAGTGTGGGTTGTATTTCCTTTTCTTGTTTCCTGAGTTTTTGTTCTTCGTAGTGTGTGGTTCTTGATGCTCTGTGCAACGACTAGAACTACTGCCATGCACCTTCAAGAAAAAAAAGGTTGGCTTTCAGACTGTGAAAACGAATCACCACCTGAGCCCTGGCAATAGTTGCCGGTTGCTAAAAAACTGGAGTATATTTTCGTGGAGATGTTGTAACATGATTGCAACTGGTATGCAAGATAAGTAACTGAACGCCAAGCCAACCACCCGGCATAGACCGCGTATACAAAATAAAGAGTAGGCTTCACTCATGAGTGAAGAACGGCACCTCAAACTCTCCAAACTCTAGCGTTGTATCGAATTGCTAACACACAAGCTCGTGCCCGTCGTCCACATCAAATTTATGCTTCGATTATTTCCGTCTCACGCTCACCGTGTATATCATTATCAGCTCACGACGACGGCTGCTCCGCGGTTGCCGAAGGTTCAGCCTCTAAGGTGGGTGAATCAGAAGGCGCCTCCTCGGGCGCGGCCGGTTCCACAACGGGGGGGCTCGACTGGACCGAGAATGCCGCGGCGGCCGGCTGGAACTTGGCGACGTAGTAGCTGAGAGGCGGGCCGGAGTATTGGGTCTGCACGGGCGGCTGGTTCTTGCTCACCTGGATGAGGATGGACGCCGCCCCGGCGACGAAGATGAGGGCCAGCCCGCCCGTGAGCGCCGCGGTGTTCTCGGACCCATCGGACGACGTCCCCGCCGTGCCGGAGCTGATGGCGCTCTCCGCCACGTACACCGCCGGCTGCGCGCGCGCGATTACGCCGTCAGATTGGGATGCCGAGAAGGAGGAAGACAAGGCCCTTGACAAGAATGGAATAGGTAGTAGGAGTAGGTTGCGCGTACCTCGATGGAGTAGATGTTGGTCTGGCCGGCGGTGTCCTTCTCGACGAGGCCGGTCCATCCTTTCTTCTTGGGAGGGAAGGTCCCCACGACCTTGGTCCTCTCCTCCGCCAGCCACTCCACGCTCAGGCTCCCGACCTACGCCGCAGGCATATTCAAGTTCAGATAACAGCAGCAGCAGCAACAACAGCAAGACACGAGTAGCTAGATATGTCCCGTACCTCCTTCTCCGGGGCGCACTCCACGTCGTTGCACTCGGAGTCGTCCGGAGACGAAGAAGCATTGCAGGACAGCGTCAAGAACCTGTTGCCGCCGGTGATGCCCCCTCCTCCTCGCGGAATCGTGGCCTGCTGGGGCTTGCTGCTCCTGAGGAGCACGCAGCTGCTTGCGGAGAGCATGGATTGGGCAGGGCAAGCCATCTTCATCTTCTCTCAATTCTCTCAGTCTCTCTCGCTCGCTCGCTTGCTCTAGCCTTACACACACACACACACCAGAAAACGAGTGAGTGGGAGGATATGGCTGTGGACTCGTGAACACCACAGAATTGCGAGGTACTCGTGGCCTCGGGGCTTTTGTGGAGAGATTTATTTTTCTTTTGGCTTTTCCTCTCCGCTTACCTGCGTGTGGATGGTCAGTCGCCACGTTCTCCTGCTGGTTGCTACGGAATTTTCTCTGGAGCTGCCAACATTTTCTGTAGGTAATTTGGTGGACACTGGCTCCAAATCTCTTCATCGTCGCGTCGCTCCTAGCGGTCGGCCCATCGGCTCTCGTGTGCGTACGCTGTTTTTTTTGTGTGCAGGAAATTAAATGCTTTTAATTTATTCAAGCCTCAATGGCCCCCTACATGATGAGCCATCAAGCTAGTCGTCAGGAAGCCAGGGGGAGGCCATCCAGCAACTCGTCACCTCCGGTGTGCGTGCAAGTTTTGCACACAGGTGGGTCGAGAAGTTGAAATTTCTCGATATATGTTGAATAAAGAAAGAATGAAACGACGAGGTTAGCCCTTCAATCTCGGAAAGAATTGACGCTATCGGAGAGCGCAAAAACCTGCGCGAGTCCCAGAGGTGAACCACTCTAAGCAATCCGCTTCAAATACCACTTGCCATGACCGGAAAGACCATTACACACACACATACATGCACGATGTAACTAAATATACTTGGAGATCCTAGCTACTAGCCTAGTAGCACGGGCCCACCATGCGGAAAACCCTCGGGCGACAGGGAAGGCGATCATGAGGGCAAATTTGCGCTAAGGTTTCTCTATGGGGGTGGTGTCTACTCCGATAGCCCGTGAGTCAGCGACAATGCTGATTCTAGGGCGGATCAGTGGCAGGAGTGTGTATATGCTATGGAGAAGCCATGGAAGATTAGAGAGGAAGCAGAGGCGCTGCGACCCCAAAAAAGTTGCCCACACTGAACATGAAGGCAGGGAATCCTCCCAATTTCCAGCTACTGGGAAATTCTCAGAGGAAGCAAAAAGCCTCTCTGGCGTCTAGGTGAGATGATCTTGACACAGGAAGAACAAGAGGGACTAATCTTTGAAGAACCAGCCTCGGAGCAAGCCCATGTTGCGAGGTGGTCGGTGGTGGGCAAAGTGTGCTCGCCGCACCCCGCTCAATATACATGCACTAGAGAGAATCATGCAGATGGCTTGGGGTGCATCTTGAAGCACAGTTGAAGGATATAGGGAGTAACATATTTATGGTTCGGCTTGGAAGTGAAGGTGGTTGGAAACATGTGTTGAGTAATGGACCATGGTAGTTCAATTTCAGTGTTATAGTCATCAAGGATTACGAAGGAAATATTCGGCCGTTGGAGATGGTCTTCGATACTATTGAGGCATGGGTTAGGAAGGCTGATCTCCCATTGCACAAGCGGTGTGATTTGGTAGAACTCTTGGGAACTGGCTAAGGGAAGTGGTTTGAGCTGATGTTGATAAAGGTGGAATGGCACGAGCGAAATATCTTCGTGGTTGTGCAAAAATTTCCGTGTATGAGGTGCATCGTTTCTGGCTTGAATCTTGACAAAAAGATCGAGTCTGGACGTGGGTTGACTTCTGCTACGAATGGATCCCTTACTTCTGTTCTGAATGTGGGAGACTGTTACATGTCGATGCAGTTTGTGAGCCGCTAGTCGACCCTCCAGCAAATGGGGAGAGTGGTTTCATGCTTTCCCAAGGCATAGTAGAGCACAAAAGAGTAACTCCCGCGGGGGAGCTACGAGCAACAATAACAACAAGGGGAGTTCATGGATTGGAGATGGTGACTGTGGTGGCTAGGGCATGCTACTATTCGAGATATACCTACTAAGTGGAACCTCTGCCACGAATTTACCCTGTTGGCCGACTTCCGCACTGGCGGTGGGCGCGGTCCTAATCGTGATGAAGTGTGTAGCCCAAACAAGGAGAAACATATAAGAGATGGACGTGATGGAAAGGACCTATGGGGGAAGTTAAACAACAAGAGGGAAAGGGACCTAATACACGACCTAAAGCAACGACAGGTTGGTAGAGCTCAAGAGTTTGAACGCAAGTCTGACCTATTGGGGAACGTAGTAATTTCAAAAAAATTCCTACGCACACGCAAGATCATGGTGATGCATAGCAACGAGAGGGGAAGAGTGTTGTCCACATACCCTCGTAGACCGTAAGCGGAAGCGTTATGACAACGCGGTTGACCAATGTAGTCGTACGTCTTCACGATCGACCGATCCTAGTACCGAACGTACGGCACCTCCACGATCTGCACACGTTCAGCTCGGTGACGTCCCGCGAACTCACGATCCAGTAGAGCTTCGTGGGAGAGTTTCGTCAGCACGACAACGTTATGACGGTGATGATGTTGCTACCGGAACAGGGCTTCGCCTAAGCACCGGTACGATATAACCAAGGTGGATTATGGTGGAGGGGGGCACCGCACACGGCTAAAAGATGAACTGATCAACTTGTGTGTCCATGGGGTGCCCCCCTCCCCGTATATAAAGGAGTGGAGGAGGGGGAGGGCCGACCCTCTCTATGGTGCGCCCTGGGGGAGTCCTACTCCCTCCGGGAGTAGGATTCCCCCCTTTCCTAGTAGAAGTAGGAGCCCTTCCAAGTAGGAGTAGGAGAGGAAGGAACGAGGAGAGAGGGAGGAAGCAAAGGGGGGCCGGCCCCACTCCCAATTCGGATTAGGCTTGGGGGTGTCGTGGATCTAAGACTGATAGTAGAATGGGGGGTAGGTATGAGGAGGCAAGATCCTAGCTATGGAGTAGTTGTACACACGAGTTTTACGAGTTCAGGCCCTTCTCGGAGGAAGTAACAACCCTACATCTCGGTGCCCTGAGACGGTCGACTGGATTATATGTGTGTGTGAGTTTACAAAAGTGCAAACCCTTGTCCCAGAGGAGGGGGTGGCTTATATAGAGTGCGCCGGGACCCCAGCTCCCCTCTGTTACACAGGGTTCAATGTTCATAAAGGTGGGGCGTTACTGGTAACGTCTACAATAAAGTGTTATAAATGCCCATAAAGCTATGGTTTAAGTCACGACCGTTGCAGAGTGGAGGGCTTCTCATCTTCAAGGTGGTCGAGTGTCTTCAAGGAAGTCGAGTAGGCACATCTTCATGGTCGAGTGGATGATGTTTTCTCTTCGACTGCTTCTGATTCTTTGTAGAGATGTCCTTGGGGAGTGTCGGTGTCAAAATCGGCGGATCTCGGGTAGGGGGTCCCGAACTGTGCGTCTAGGCCGGATGGTAACAGGAGGCAAGGGACACGAAGTTTTACCCAGGTTCGGGCCCTCTCGATGGAGGTAAAACCCTACGTCCTGCTTGATTAATATTGATGATATGGGTAGTACAAGAGTAGATCTACCACGAGATCGGAGAGGCTAAACCCTAGAAGCTAGCCTATGGTATGATTGTTGTTCTGTATGTTGTCCTACAGACTAAAACCCTCCGATTTATATAGACACCGGAGAGGGTTAGGGTTACACAAAGTCGGTTACAATGGTAGGAGATCTGCATATCCGTATCGCCAAGCTTGCCTTCCACGCCAAGTGTTGATGATATTACTGCTGGGCGTAAACCGTCCTATCTGGGCCGGGTCAACTTCATCAGTAGTTCCAGAAGTGATAAAGCTCAAGAAGGTAGATGAGGGCCTAAGGCCCGTAGTCGGTTCAAGACTTGTAGTTGTAAACCGGAAGTTGTATGTAAGCTTGTACTGTAAGTTAGGAATAAGGAGAGACCAACCCGGATACGAATATCAACCGGTGTTGGGACTCTGTGGAGCGATGGATGTCACCCGTGTATATAAGCAGGGCCGGTCCTGAGATTTTGGGGGCCCGGGGCGAACTAAAAATTGGGGGCCCTTAATATATATACACTCATTGTAATATATGTATATCTATGTATATTTTTTTCTCAAAAATGTATATATAAATTATTACCAGTAACACTTAAATGCATCCAAAATCAGTATGTGCATGAAATAATTTATACATATTACCTTGAAATTTCTTCTAACATTCCTCGATGCAAAGTCACATATGATGGGGTCGATGTTAATCCCATCCAATAATTTCTTCTCGATGCATAATGTAGCCAAACCATTTAATCTCTCTTGAGTTATTGTTGACCTCAAATAATTCTTCAATAATTTAACTTTGAAAAGCTTCTTTCGGCCGATGCGACCGTCACAAGCACAGTAATTAAGATGTGATAGACAATGGAGATATTGGGATAACAATCAACTTCTCTGGCATGCCCGAAAATCTCCATAGCAGACATTACACCATCTGGCAAAGTGAATCTTATAATCATCAATTCAGAAATAAGATTTTTTTTAGGGAAAAAGCAGGTGTACTGCTATTGCATCCAGAAATAAGATTGTATACCTCAACATTAGATGAACCATTAAGAGAAAGTTTCTGCAAATTTTATGCAACATTCTTCAAGTTCATTGTCACTTAATGACATCAGGTTGCCCGATAAAAATCTGAATATATCTTTAAACACCATGAATTATTTGAATCTATCATTCAAATAAGTGATCGCTGTATCAGTCAAAAACATTAAAATATTTCCTCTTACTGCAGGACGTCATAACAACACACACAATCCTGAAAACAAAACAGTTTGTTCTATCAGTTATTGAACAGTGCCGGCTATGCATCAAAGGAATTTTTTTTGTATCAATATTATATGAATATATTGCAATACCTGACGGAGTGATGATCAAACTTCAGTGCGTGTGTGTATACAATACACAGGGGGTCTGCACAGCGCGTAGAGTCTGCAGACGATTGAGGGAGAACAATTGAGCAAATGCCAAACAGGGCCCGGAATTGAAATCAGCGGCGAACATACACAAATTAGGAAGGATATTACCATGGGGTTGGGGGCGGCGAGGCGGCCAGGCGGGAGTGCGTGCGTGTGTGCACGGCGGCGTCGGCGGCCTGCAGCTAGGCTGGGACCTGGGAATCGTTGTGTGATCGACCCTACCTGATGGAGTGGTCGAACAAAATAGGAAGGAAATCACCCGTGCAGCTAATTGATCGCTCTTTTTTTTATGTTAAAGGAAATTCCGCTGATCTCGCTATCAAATACTC